>NC_040235.1:1692417-1739610 GCF_001444195.1 Xiphophorus couchianus | reverse complement strand
GAGTCTTTAGCGTCACAGCGGAGGAATGTTGGCCCACTCTGCTTGGTTGGATTGATTTGGCGGACATGTTTAATCCAACTCCAGTCCGTTTGTCTGCAAAGTCCGGTCCGGTCCGTTTGGTGAGGTGTGAACTCTGGTCGCCTAAAAACCCGAGTCGGTTTGGTTGAAGTGAACCTGACTCCATATGTGAACGCCAAGCGGATCAGAGACCGCTTTAAAAGCAGGAAACGGACTACAGTGAAATGCATTCTGGGTAAAAACAACCAAAACAAACCCTAGCTAGCTTAGCCCTAGCATGAGAAATAACTCATGAAATTATTCAACCACTAAAATCTGACAAAAGTTCATTTTGTTTACATTTTGTGAATCAGGAAGTGGCGCTCAGTGACTTCTTCAGTAGTTCTTGTTGCAGCGCCCCCACAGGCGAGGAGGGGAACAGGTTCCTCAAACAGTTTGGTTCGTTTGACAAGAGAGAAAAACGTAGCAAATGATGCAACTTTGGTCCCGATCAAACCGAGTTTACGCAAAAAAACATTCAAGATTCAGACAAACTGGAGGATTTTCCAGCTGAACTCTAAATATGGCGTCTCCTGAACCACTGCTGGTCTCACTGGTGAGAAACTCTCTGGTATGCAAACGTCTCGCTCCGAAGAGCAAAATCAATTTGATTCCATTCATTCCTCAAACAGCTGAATGAAACCTGCACGCTGATAAAAAGCAAAGTTCATCTCCGCGCAGGAAAAACGTGGATTTATGGTTTAAACTGGATCAGCTGTCCGGTTCTGGTCCTGAGGAGAGTTAATGTGTCACCAGCGTCACTGCAGGTGTTTAATCTCCACACTGATTCCTGAACTGTTCACTCTGGAATAAAAAGACCTTCTGATGGGATTGAAAACTAATTCCAGCCATTTTGCTACATAACTGAGCCAAACTGTTATTTAAGGTTCAGTTCCACCTGCTGCAGATCAGCAGGTGTTCAGGTTAAGCTGCGGCCCCTTTAAGAGCGTCTCTCCAAACTAAAGTCACTTTCCTGACCTCTGTGGGTGACGCAGCCCCGGATCTCTGACCCCAGCAGGTGAAACCAACCATCAGCCTCTTACCTGTTCGCTGCTCGGAGTCTCCGCTGTTCTGCCGCCGACTGACAGGCTGCGGTCTGAGGCTGCGCCGTGGGCGGGGTCAGCTCACCTGCGGCGCACCGGCGCTCCTGACGCAGGCAGAGTCACCGTGGGAGGAGACAGGGAGGGGCTGAGCGCCGCAGGAGAAGGTGTTTTATTTAGACCAACATGGTTTGGATTCCGATTAGAAAGTTTTTCAGAGGCGTGAAATTTTCCTTTCTGACTGTGTAAAAACCTTTTATGGGAATAACAAAAAGGAATCTGTCCCTGCTTAGATATTTCTGGAATGTTCTCTGCTCTAAATGCCAAAATAACAAACCAAACGGTTGTAGTTTTCACTGATGACAATTAGAAGGGATTTTAAAAACACTTTGAAACATTAAAAATAATTATAAAATGTATTTTTGCATCAGAATTTGACATTTGGTTTAAAACAGCTCAGTTTTTTCTCCAACTTTAACAGATTTCACCCTGTAGCTGTAGAGATGGGAGGAAGCCCATTTCCACCGTGAAATCAAATCAAATCCTAACAGGAAGCTGTAGATACCAGTAACAAGTCACACCAGTGGATTTGGACATTTCTGAGCTTTAAAAACAGTTGAAAACAGCTGCGCTAATCCTATTGCGCTAACATTTGTTCTGCTAAGTAGCAGAGTGGTGGAAGCTAATGCTAAAGCGCTAACAGATAAAATTCAGCTGGGTTGAAACCCATCAGATGTTAATGCTACACAATATGAACAACTTCCTGTACAGTTTGAGCTTCAGGGAGTTTTCAGTTGTTTAGTTTTGCTAATTTAGCCTGACTGACCGCAGTGGGACGTCAGTAGATTTTAAACTGTTTACTGTTGCATTCTGGGTACAGAACAAACATTTGCTGCTCTGCATCTCAGGTGGAGGAGCGGAAACAGAACTGCTGATGGAAAAAGTCACCCACTTCAAAATAAATTCAAATTTATGTCTATAAATATAAATATATTTATAGACATATAAATATAATTTATATTTATAGATATATAAATATACATATATACATATAAATGTCTAACTCCCTAAAAATAATTAACAGTTGATAACCAAAACCAAAAGTCAAACTTTATTCAACTGAAAGTTTAGAAATCAGCGTAAAAAATGAGCTAAAACAAAAAATCTCTCTGGAATTTATCCAGAAATAATTTAAGGGAAGCTAAAAGCGTTAAAAGCTTCCAGCTAGCAAAAATGCTAAAGTTAGCAAAAATGCTGAGGTGTTAAATGAATCAGCAGAAGTGAGTTAAATGTGTATGATCCAATGTCGACACTTTAACAACCTGACTAAACTACTGGGACAATGTTTAGAAAGTTGTTGCCATGGTTACCGTGGCCAGCAGTTACGCTTACGATGTCAAAGTTCAAGTCCAATGTCTTGTTGACCCACTCTCTAATTTCAACCAGATCCATTAACTTTCATGAGGACCAGATGGACAGGAGAGCGAACCGGGTTGACGGTACCGCAGGTTGCTCAACCAGCTGCCGGTTGCCAAAGGCGTCACTCGGTGTTGCCCTGTTGGGAAACGCTGCAGCCACGCCTCACATTCCTCCGATCAAAAGCTGGAAACACCCACCCATAAACAGTTCACACACACACACACACACACACACACACACACACACACACACACACACACAGCTTCCAATGGCCGTGTGTAACGCTTCATTCAAATCCTTCATTCCTGTAAAACTGATCTGTTGTGGATCACAAATGTCCCAGAACATTTCTGAATAAATTACCTACATCACCTCTTCCAATTAAAACCATATTATTTTACAGAACATAAAGTTGTTTATCTGACTGTAATGTGGTTCCTTCTCTTTCTGAACCGACTTGTTGACCTTGAAAGCAGCTGATTGTGAGTTGGCAGGTGAAATGTTGTGGTCGGTTCTCGGCTCCTGCAGGGTGCGACGCTAATAAAACAGAAACGTGCAGCGGAGGGGAGCGTCCAGGTGAGCTCAGCGGAGGGGAGCGTCCAGGTGAGCTCAACCTTTACTCACAGCCGCAGTAACTTGTAACGGCCTGAAGGTTCGGTACGTCTGCGGTTAGACGGCAATAATCCTCCGTTTCCTTCTTGCTGATGTTTTTCTTTCGATGTATTTGTAATGTTAGTTTTTCACATTCCATTATGGTTTTGAAGAGATCGTCATCATTGTTGTCCATTGTTTCAAATAAAGTGATTGAATTACAAAAGCAGCAGACAAACTACTAATCTAAAGAAAATGTGACAGTCATTCCACATGTATATTCAAAACTATCCAGACTATGAGGCTAGCTATACCGTTAGCTCCATGAGTAAAAGTAAACAGATGAATACATTTAATAATTCTAATAATAACTCTTTACAGTTTTAAGTGTTGAAGCAAAAAACATTAATGTAAAAATGCTAACAGTTTTCAGGACAATGCTAATGCTAGCTATTAATGCTAAAATGTATTCAAAATGCTAACATGCTCATATGTTAGCATGTTAGCATGCATTTTAAATAAGCATTTAAAATGAAAATGCTTATCATTTATAGCAACATTAGAAATAAATAAACTGCTAAAATACATGGACATACTGATGCTAACCATGTTTTGACATGCTAACCATGTAATAATTGTTAAAGCTAACTACATAAAGATGTTAAAATATTGCTAGGATTGCTAGCAGAAATATGTCAGATATTAAGCAGGAGATGTTATGATGCTAACATAGTTTAGATATTATTACCTGCTGAGCTGCTTAGACAATAACTGATCATTGTTTGCAAGTTAACAGTTGAAATATAAAGGTTAGCACAATTTCCTGATATGCTAAAGCTGCAATGACATATTGATGAGTTTTTAAAAACAGTTTTTTAACAACAATGCTAACGGCTTAATTGTTATTTGTAACACACTGAGTGATGCTGCAATGTTATTTTATGAGGCTAACACCGAAACGCATACAATGTTTAAGCTAACATTTCTATTTAAATGTTAATTAAATAACAGTATAGTATTAAATAACAGTAACAGTATAGATTAAAGTTTTATTTATATTTAATAACATAAAAAATAAAGTTTGCTCCCAAGGCTGGTGGATAAATTTAGCAGTTTATCATACTAAAGGTTTTTTGTTGTGAATTGATAAATCTAATATTTTTGGACCAAATATTCATTGAAAATCTGTTGTTGTTGAAGTTCAACCTCTGAAAAACTTCAGCAGCTTCTGAGCAGCACAGAAATATTTCAGTTATGCAACCCAGCATGTTAAAAACAGTCGAATTAGAACCGACTCTGTTCTCTCTGCTTGTTTACTCAGCAGGTTTAAACACGAAATAACAAAGAAAAATGATATGAAAACCAAACAGGAGGGCAGAACCAGGTCCGGCCTCAGGCTGGGACAGATTACCGGTTCTCAACGCTTCTTATCTCTGAGTTCTGGGACAAAACGTTGGACAGGTTGTGATTATAAAAGCCACAGACATACAGCAGATAGAACCGCTTTATCACCCGGACTGGTTTCTCCAATGACTAGATGTTTTTCAGTCTCAACTGGACCTGAACCTCCAGGGATGAATGTGATTAATATTTCATAAAGCAGATAAAATCTGTTCAGGTGACTGAGGCTGAAAATGATGATAAAGTTGAACTCTGGAAAACATTTGACTCAAACAAGAGCATCCATGTTCCAGTGGAAACCCGACCGCCAGGTCGGCGAGTGCAGAGACCCGGTTCAGGTTCTGTTTGTCATCATGTTAAAACCAGAACCTGGCGACCCGAACCGCAAACAGACCGGCACAAATTCAGATCCACATTTATCAGCCTGTGTCTCAGAGGTCAGAAGGTCATGAATCGCATCAGTTTTGGGTTTCAGATCATTTATTCTCTGGGTCAACATGAAACTGGATGATTTTTTAATGTAAGAACTGGATGAATTAATGGGAGAATCGTTTTATAATCCAGTTTCTGCTGCTTCTAAAGCAGATGAAGCACTTAAAAAAATCCAGTTGTTTTTGGGCAATAAATTGTTTTCTGGTGTTTGGAAAATGAGCTGCTTCAAAAACCTTCAAAATGTACTGACACAAATCAGGAGGCACTGCCTGTTACCTAGCAACCCCGGCAGAGTTCCATCCGTTACCTAGCAACCCCAACAGAGCTCCATTTCATTTGGTGAGCTGGTTTTCCCGCTGTATGCTCTGTACAATGGCTGCTGGAAAAGACGAGTGTTTCGTTGTTGACTTACCATCTAGAAACCACCTGCTGCATTCTGGTTGGTTGTAAAGGAGGCTCCACTTCTGCTTGTCAAACATGTATGGTTGTATAACTGTGCATCTGTTTTCACATGCGAATGTAAACGTTGAGTTGGGGGGCGTGGCCAACAGCAGGGGGCGTGGCCAGCATCAGATTATTTGTATTTAAAGTGACAGAGGCCTCAACACAAATCAAAACAGAACTGAGCAAACTGAAATCTCATTATATGATTAACTAATAGTTATGATTTAAAAATGATTTTAGTTTTTTCTATAACCCAACAAATTCTGGTCTAATTTTTGTTTTGTATAACCCTTTTTATCCTGTAATAGGAAAGATTATAAATAACTTTCTACAGAAACCAAAATTTAGTCAACAATTTTGACTAAATTTGTTGTGAAAAATGTGAAGTTTTAGTTAAAGATGTGATTTTGTGGCAGTGAGGGAAGGTCGTTCTTTAAGTCGTGTCAATCAGCTGCTGATCTGGAATCATCAACCGACGCCTGGCTTTGAAGTCGACTTGATGGATTCATATCAAAACTAATACTTTGAAGCATGTGAACTATTTTCCCTGCATCGTCAGGTAAGCTGACGTCAGATCGCCGGTGGGAACAAACCGAAGAACCTCCTGACTGACGCATCACATCTGTCATCCTGAGCGGCGTCTCGCCTTCAGCTGAGGCCCAGAGGCTCCAGGCAGCTATTAGCAGAGCGCTAACGCCGAGCCGCAGCATGGCGCTGCACATGGCACTGCACATGGCCCTGCACATGGCCGACAGGTAAACAGAGAAAACAAGCTGAGAACCCAGGTCTCTACCTCTGGCATTAATGGCTGCTGGAGGGAACCGTACAACTTTCTCCTACTACTCTCCAGTTATTAACATTCATTTTCTGTTTTGTGCAAATGCCGGGGCCTGTTTATGGCAGAGCCGTTTCCCCACCTGATGGTCCGGTAGATTCAGTTTGATTTGGACCAGAACTTCACCACCTGCTCCACCTCCAGCTGCTGTGGTTCTGAGTCAAACCAACCTGTTCCCCTCCTGGCCTGTGGGGGCGCTGCACCAAGAACCTCTGAAGGAAACGACACAAAAACCTCTGAAGACACTGAGAGCAACTTCCTTCTTCATCAGATGGAAACAAGATGGAGGCGTCAGTGCTGTTTAGCTAGCACTAACTAAACCGTTAGCTGTGCTAACCCTAAAGCACTAATCATAAACATTACTTCTGCTAATGCTAAAGTGCTACAAAGACATGGTATTTAGCAGAAGCTAAAGCTAAAATGCTAACCTTAACTCCTTGAACGAAATTTTATTAGAAATAAGAAATTAATGAAGTGATTGGAAATTGTATTATACATAAATGTTTTCCTTTGTTATTTGTTTCTTGGTTTTTATAACTTTATCTTTTGATCTGCTTCTTTTTATGGCCAAATAATTTTTGTTTCAGCAACCAGAACATTTAAATTTAAATGAACATCCAAACATTTTGAGTTAGAAACAAAGTTAAATAAATCAGATGGACTAAATGTCAACGTCTTACTGAAACTGTGTGGTTTATATTTAACTGTCCTTTTTCATAAAACACAACCAATCACACAAGAACAAATATAAAAACCACAGAAAAAAGTCCATTTTGAATTCAACTCATTATTGCAGTTAAACTGGTACAGATTAACAGATTACAAAGCTCATGGCACAGTCACTGAAAAAGAGAAATGAGGCGTGTATGTACAACAAGGAACGAAAAGTTAACAGCTCCGCTAATAGAACCGATGGAGGGGAACAAAATGAGGATCTGTAACCTGGGAGACGAGTATACAACAAAGAAAATATGAAATGAAAAATTTCAAAAATAACATGAACTAAAACACATTTAGCAGATTCGATCCTAGTGTTTGACCCAGGTCCAAGTCAGAGCAGCTCAGTCTGAACGGCAAACACTAAACACTGCGACTGCAGTGCCTTGCTCTCCATCCGATCCGTTTTTGGGGAAATAGCTGATGAGATTGTTGGCATTATATTAGCAACGCTCCAATCTTCTCCTAATATCATCATCATATATTAATCTCCAATCAGGTGCTGAGGGTTTTCCATTCATTCAACATTTACACGCCTTCTTCCAGATAACAAAAGCAGTCACAGTCGACCCACAGCCACCAGGGGGCGCCGAGCTGATTTACACTCTTTGGCTACCAGAGTTAGTTGAAATTTGTCCAAAAATTTGTTCAACCATCCAAAAGACGTTTCCACAGATGCGTTCAACTGGCTTTTACAGTTTAAAAAAAATATCCAAACGCTGTGATTTTTGGCAGGAATCTATCAGGACTGTTGGCGAGTCGGCTCTGACCGAACCAAAACCAAAACCAAAGGTTGGCACCGGTAAAAATCAGCGTTCGCTGTCGTGATCGTCGTGCCTCTAGCGTTTCCACGGAAACCGGCTGATGACTATTTACACACATTTCTGCAACTGGAGACGTAAGGAACGCTGCGAGGGAAAAACACACGGGAATATTTTCACTTCTGATTCCTCAACTTGAAACCCTTAAAGATAAAAACGTAGTAAAAATAAAAAACAAATGAGTTCTGAACTTTTGATCTCACTACATTTTCAATGTGACACATTTTTTTCAACACACACTGAATTGTACTTTTTCATCTTTTAACAAAAAACAAAAAAGAAAAACGGTACAACATATTTCTAAAACACAAAATAACAACCGTCTACATGTAAAAATATAACTTTTACATACACAATTTCAAAATAATGGTAAAGTTTGCAATTTTTGTTGCATACAATTTACAAATGTCTGTGTGTTGTTGTTGTTGCTGTGGAACTCCGGTCCCGTTATTTTTGTCCCGTGCAGGATGCCGTACTTGCCGTAACGAAGAATACGGAGCAGTCAAGGTGAAAATTTCTAACACTGAGGGGCGTCGCCGTTTTCTGTCGGTTCAGTCTGTGACAAAATAACTCCTCCCCAAAAACAAACACTGATAATATCAATAAAAAACAGAAACGGCACCCTCGTTATATATCGTATATACTTTTGTACATTTATATATAGATCGATTTATTTATTCAAATAGATTCTTTCCAGTTTCCTTGCCTCCTGTTGGATGTTTGGGATTTGAACGATGCTGCTGGATGGCGAATTGAGTTCTTTTGTTTCCCTTTCGTTTAGTTTTTTTATTCTTTTTACAGTTTTTCTATTAGACATGTAAACCAGAACAGACAAAAAAGTAATAAGAAACAAAAATCATTCTTTAAAAAAAGAAAGAGCAAGAGAAGAGGGGCAAAAGAAAAAAATAGTTTTACAACAAACAACCACACACTGAGTACTGAAGACTACATTGGCTTACGGACAAGCCGATCAAATATTGATAAAAAGCCGATAAGCTATAATACAAGAAGAGACGCAGTTGTCCACCGTGGACAGAGGGTTGGACAGGAACCTGGGGTTGGGGCTATGGAGGACTGGGAGGACTGGGAGGACTGGGACAGGGGCTGGTCTCGCTAAATCGAAGCGTCTACTCCAGAACACGCCGTCTACTTACAGGTAAGCATACAGTACATTAAATACAGTTTATATTTTTGTTTTATTTTTTATCCAAAAAAATACTTTTTTTAACCTTTTTCTCTTTTTTTAAATTCCCAGGTCTGGTAAAAAACCTGACTGCATAGAAGCTAACCGCTAACAACAGGTTTCCCTAAGCTTGCATCCTATTAAAAGACCAGGAAATGTCTTCCTCCATGATATGGACTCTAAGAAAGGCACGTCGGTTCAACTGTCAGTGTTCAAATTGCATCGGTTGGGGGTCGGGGGGGTAAGGCCAGTTCAGTCCAGTAACTGGGATGGATTGGTCAAACTGGGGTGAAAGGAGGCTTCCAGACTGGGAAATGTCCCAATGGTTTCATGTAAGTTTTGATGTATTAAAAACTGAAACTGGTTACAAAAAATTACTTTTTAGAGTATTTTTACTTTTACTTGAGTAAAATTTCTGGATTTTCTTCCCACTGAATGAAAATCAAAAATGTTTTAACCAGAACCAGACACACACCTGAAGTTTCTGTTAAAGGTTCAGAAGTTTTTCACTTAAACTGATTTGGAAAAATTTTGTCAAATTTTGTTTTATTGCTACTTATATGAATTATTGTCAGTTTGGTCCCTAAAATACTAAAATATCCACTTAATTCTATAATTTGGCTCAATTGAAAGAGTTACTGATGATGATGATGCTGTAGGCAGGAAAGATCTCCTGTAGCAGTCTGTGTTACAGTGAACCTGAAGAAGCCTCTGACTGAAGACAGTCTCTTGGTCCAGTTTGTCTGATGATGTCATTTTTAAATATTTCATCAGTTACTCAATAATAGAGTAAACTTCTCTGCCAAATATTTTTTTACTTTTCTCACCTCTGATTATCGTCCAGGAATAGTTGTTATGGTAACGGACCTTCGTCATCCTTGATTTTTAACGGCTTGTTCATGTTTGAACTTAATTTAATTTCCTGTTTAATGGAAACTGCCACTGTGGAAGTAAAGTTTCCACTTCCTGTTCTGATGCTGCTGGTGAAAATCCTCCCTGGTCCAACCAGGATGAACTCTGAACTTTAACGCCCTGCCGCGGCCATCTTGAAGCCCCCTTTCATCGGTGTCGGAGCGCGGGCAGGATTGGGATCGGAGCGGGAATGCTTCCCCGTCGCCATGGTGATTGTTCCCTGGCCTCCTCTGACCCTCGCTTTGTGTTTCCATGTTGGAGCTCTTGATTCAAGTAGCGAGGCTCAAGGAATGTGATTCGCTTTGCTGTCCAGTCCAAGTTTCCCTTCATCTCTCCGTGATTTGTCGAGCTAAGCTAGCGTTAGCGCCGTTTGGTCTGCTCAGTGACTCTTCGCTCTATCCGGGCCGTTTGGTCGCTAATCCCAAGCGTTTTTGTACTTTTACCTCTACAGAAACACGATGAGTTTGTGCAGGTTTGCAGAGAAGCACTTAAGCGCTCCTGCGGGGTGCCGGTTTGTCTTCTTCCTAAGCTTTCCTGGGGAAGTTTGAGGGAGTTTTTTTTCAGAATCCTCTCCATGTGCGTGTGAGGAGGTGAGGCACAGCTTCATCCACAGTGCGGCGCTAGAGAGCCGTGTCGAGGCTGCGCTCAACTGCTGCGCAAATGTTGCGTTAAAAAACAAGAATCTCTTTAAACACTTTGTGATATGTTTGCTCCCTCCTTAACCCCAACCTTCCTCGCTGCCCGACTCAAGTTTTTAAACTTTTTCTGTTTTCTTACACACATATATATATATATATTTACTATATATATCTATATAGAGCCTTTTTGTCCTGGGAATGCTGATAAAACACGTAGCACAAGAGTTCCTTGGGCGGATCCAAAGAAATTTGTCCGTTGCCGTTTCGAAATGTCCGGAAAGCGACGAATGCGATTCTGAAGTCCGATTTTCTCGACTGAAGAAGAAGAAGAAGAAGAAGAAAATTGCGGCGAAGAGGAGACGACAGATCACAGAGGAGACGAAGGCGGATCTGACCCGGAGGAACTACTTGGTCGGGCTGGAGCGAGAGGCGGCGCGCGTGATTGGTTGGTGGAAAACGCCGTCAGAGGAAGTGGTCACTCATCATCCTGATGAACTCTGGCACCTTGGACCTGCCAAGGAAACGGAAACCGGGTCAGAAGAAGCGACTTTACAAGACGCTGTGCTCGGGGTGTCCAAAGTGAGGCGCGGGGGCCACATGGAGCCGTTTGCAGTAATCTGAAAGGTCCAAATTTGGCCGTTTATTTGGACAGACTTTCAGAACCTTTCAAAACAAAAAGCGTTTTTCTTTTTTCAGTCGTAGTTTTTGGTTTTTTAAAATATCTTAGTAATTTGGGTCACAAACATCCAGAAACTTTTTACCCAACAGACATTAAATTAATAAAAATACCGCAAATGTTTTGGCAGTAAGGGTGCGCCATATAGACTTAAAGATTTATCACAATATCTTTCAGTATTATTATGATAACGATAAAAGTGACAATAAGAACTATTTATTCTTTTGTTTTAGGCAAATATGTTAGGGAAACGATATCAATAATCGATATTAATTCTGCTGTTATGGGCGATAATCAGTTTTTATCAATATTCTACAGATTTGACTATCGTTTTTGGAAAAAGGTACATCGACACAGTTGATGTTCTGATATATTGGTATATATATCTATATATGTATATCTATATATATCTATACACCGATTTATCCCTAAATTATACGGATAATCAAACAGAAATGTTGCAGAAATAATCCCAACAACATGGATTGTCCCCAGCTCTGGGGATTTTAAACATCATTAATTTAGTTTATCATGAAAATGATAAATCAAAATTCTCACACAGACAACAAATTTATCACAATAAATGATAAAGAATACAATCCTTGTTGTTTCTAGAGCAGAAGTTCTCAAACGTTTCAGCCTTTGAACTCTTAAAAACATATATAGTTATTTAACATTATTTAAAAATACAGGAATTTATTTTCTAAAATTTGTATTTAATTTTAACATTTAAAATGTGTATTACATTTTAATGGTACATTTATTTACTTAATTTTGCCCCGTTTGGCCTTCCATACACTAACGGGTCATTATTATGATTTTAAAAATCATTTGCGACCCTTTACTTAACGTCTCGTGACCCCTCCAGGGTTCCCGACCCGTAGTTTGGGAACCGCTGTCAAAACCTTTTCTCATATTTGTGATAAATTGTTCTTTTCTGCTTTGTTTTGTTAAAACTTTGCAACTTTTATTTGCTGCTGATGAGTTGGCCGGCTAAAGGCAAAAAGAAAAAACCACAGAAGAAGAACCGGCCGTATTTCTACATTAAAGAAAAGTGAAAAGTTAATGTCAGCGGCTCCTTCAGTTCATCTAGGAGAGAAAAACAATTAAAAGGTTAAAATCTGTTCTCAAGTCTACAAAGTTAAAGAGGGAATAAAGTTAGAGGCAGTAAAAGTTCAGCCAATCAGAGATGTTTTTACTAAATGATTATATTATTATTATTAAATTAAAAGTCCGTTGTTGATTTTAAAATCAAACCAGACGTTTTATTCTGAAGTTATTCCAGTAGAAACATTTATATGAGAAAAGAAAACCGTCCGGTGTAGATTTATTTATATTTATCCCAATTTTGCTTTAATAGCAAATTTAAAACCAACATTTGACATTAAAACTAGTTTTTCAGCAGTTAAAACGTTTTTATTCAAATGTTTCTAATAATTCTGTTATTTTTATAAATTTGTATATTTTCTGTCATAAACTTCAGTTTTTTTCAGCAGTTTTCAGTTAAATTTCTGCTAAAGTTTTATATTTAAACTCATTTTCTAAGTTTTGAGTCAGTTTTCTTCCATTATCTTCAGTTTTTATTTCTTCAGCAGATGCTTTTCTTTTTAAAACTTTTCACTCAACAGTTTTTGACCATTTTCAGTTAAAAATGTCCGTTTTGAATCTGCTCTGTTCTTGTATTTCTAATATTACTAAAAACGTTTAAAGTATGAGGAACTTTCTGCTGTTAACTTCAACTTCATCATTTGCGATTTTGCACGAAATGTAAATTTTTTTGGTTCATCGTTTGATTTTCTGTTGAATCCTGAAAACATGAAGCTGAATAATCTGGAGCCAAATGATGAGAAATTAGTTTTTTGGCCTGAAATTTAGGAAGCTGATGATCTGAGTTAAAGATACGACAGCAGGTTAGTGCAGAAGTGAAATCTTCTGACCATTCAGGGGGAGGAGAGTTTGCTGCGGTTTACATTTGTCCCATGGGGTTTGGTCCATCGCCCATGGCGGCGGCGGCGGCGTGGTGGGCGGCGGCCAGCGAGAGGGGCGTCCCATCTGATGTGACGGTGACCTTCTCCTCTTCGCGGCGCTTCAGGCAGGCCGCCTTGGGGTTCAGGTTCCTCTCTGGACACAAGAAGAACAAAAATCATTCGTCTTCTGATGATTTCTATAACTTTCTTTTATACGGAAGAGGATTAGTGCCAATAAACAAAAAGAATTCTGACTTTTTTCTCAAAATATTTACTTAGACCTAAAAAATCAGACTTTTTCTGAGAAAAAAAAATCAGAATTCTGATTTAAATCTCAGAAGTCTTTTATTTTTCTCTTTAAAGTTTTTACTTTAATTTTAAAAATCTGACTTTTCTCAAACTTTTAAATTCAATCTCAAAATTCTGACTTTTTTTCTATGAATTTTGACTAAAACCTAAAAATTTTGACTTTTTTCTCAGAAAAAAAATTTAATTCCGAATTAAATCTTTTAATTGAGTTTCAGAATTAAAAGTCTTTTCTCAGAATCTTTACTCCAAACTCAAAATTCTTTTACTTTCCTCTAAATTTGTACTTTAATTACGTTAAAAATTAAATTTGTACTTTAATTTCAGAATTCTGACTTTTTCCTGTGAATTCTGACTTTAAACACATAATTCTGACTTGATATCAGAAAATTAAAGTCTGAATTCTGGAAAAGAAAAACAAAACAAAAAAACCCATGAACTATTTTTTTATCATCTTGATCAAAAATGATCTCGTGCAAATAGAAAACTAAAGCAACAGGTGTTGCTGCTGCCCCCTGCTGGACCAGGCCTGTCAGTGCAGGCCCCAGGTCTCCGCCCTGATCTCCTAATGTTCTGGTTTGGCGCTGACCTCTGACTTGCTGCTCCAGACTGAGGATGACGGCAACGGCCTGGTGCAGGATCAGTAGCTTGGTCTGCGGCTTGTCGCTCTTCAGGTGGAGCTGCACCATCCTGCCCAGCTCCTTGAACGCCTCGTTGATGTCGCGGACACGCAGCCGCTCCCGGGCGTTGTTGGCCATCCTGCGCTCCCGCTCCCGCTCCATCTTCTGCTCCGGACTCAAATCCTCGTCGTCGTTGTTGCTGGAGTGACGAAGGAGGAGCAGCGAGGGGAGGAAGAGGAGAACCAGGGGAGGAAGGGAGGAGATTTCAGGATAAAAGAGGTCAGTCTAAATTTACACGGTTTGTGCAGGCTTCACCAAATCAAATTTAAGACTTTTTAAGACCATTATGAAAAGATTTAAGACCAATATCACGGCAGAGAGGTTCAAAAGAAAAAAACTATTTTACATTCAAATTTTAAATAAATCAATTCTTTGTTTTTTTCCCAAACTAAATCAAAGCAGAAAACATTTTCACCATTAAAAACACCATCATCATCATCATCATCATCATGACATTAAACATGGCCGCCACCATCGGGTACAAACTCAGGGTTCAGGATCCAAATGTTTCAGATCTGGTCGTCCTCCAGGTCAACAAAGGAACCAGATAAACGGTTAAATGCGTTTATCTTTGGAGGAGTGAAGGCCGAGCGGTCGCAGCCGGGCCGGGTCGCCGTGCTGTCGGCTTCCCGCCCAGGGCGCAGCGGGGCGGCGTTCGTTGGGAATATAAACGGAGGGCTCTACTCTGTTGTGTGAGAAGCAGCTGAATCCAGGCTCAAGACCGTGGAGAGACACCAAGTTAACCAGCAGCTGCATTTCCACTCAGATCCGCCTCTCGTCCTTAAAGCTGCAGCAACTTTCATATAAAAATATCTTTTTACACGTCTGTAAAAACTGACAGTTTAATATGAGACAGATAATCTGTGAAAAATCGACCTTCTCCACCTTCTCTCTAAGCTAGTATTGTCGCTGGAAGAAACGTTCTAACAGCCAGTCAGAGGCAGGAGGCGGGGCTTAGCGCTGTCAATCATCGTCGTTAATGCACTCCTTAATACTCTAATGACGGAGAAACAACTTACTGTTACAGGAAAACTGTTTAACCACTGCTGTCATGGGTGGCTATGCTAACTAGCCTTAGCATTCACAACATGTGAGGAGGAGATCGATCATTTCTCAGATTGTTTGTCTCAAACATAGCGACAGTTTTAACAAATATGTAAAAACATATTTTTAATGAAAGTTACATCCTGCAGTTCTACAAGCTGCCAGTAGAGGCAGCACTAAGAGGCAGACGCCTGGTGGAGGCAGGAAGTCTCTGAGGTTTTCAGCTGATTCTCATCACACTGATCACTTCATCAAAGTTCAGAGGCTGGTTCCCAACGCACCCACAGGGCGTGGGGGTGCGTTGGGAAGACGTGCGTCCCAGGCCAGCTGAGGGGTTTGATGGAAGCGAACGTCTGGGCGGTAGGCGGGGTTACCTAGATCTTGACCTCTCTATGGCCTTGAGCTCCTTGTCCAGGTCGTCCTTCTTGTCCAGCGACTTGTTGTCCTGCAGCAGGTTCTCGTCTCCCTCGTCCTCAGACTTGATCTCCGAGCTCACCGAGGACGTGCTCTGACCCTGGAGGCCGCCGGACAGGGCTGCGGGGGCACCGCAGGGGTCAAAGGTCAAATAGAACAACTGGAGTCGAAGGTCAAATAGAACAGACAGGGGAGAAACTAATCCCATTCTCAGTGCTTCAACCGAAAGATTAACTGGTGACACCATCCAACCAACCATCCATCCATCCAACCAACCATCCATCCATCCATCCAGCCAACCAACCATCCATCCAGCCAACCAACCAACCAACCAACCAACCATCCAACCAACCAACCAACCATCCATCCATCCATCCATCCATCCAACCAACCAACCAACCAACCAACCATCCATCCATCCATCCATCCATCCATCCATCCATCCAACCAACCAACCATCCAGCCAGCCATCCATCCATCCATCCAGCCAACCAACCAACCAACCAACCATCCATCCATCCATCCATCCATCCATCCAGCCATCCATCCATCCATCCAGCCAACCAACCATCCATCCATCCATCCATCCATCCATCCATCCATCCAACCAACCATCCAGCCATCCATCCAACCAACCAACCAACCAACCAACCAACCAACCAACCAACCAACCAACCAACCATCCATCCATCCATCCATCCATCCAACCATCCATCCATCCATCCATCCATCCATCCATCCATCCAGCCATCCATCCAACCATCCGCCCACTTGGTGTCCCATGACCCCTACTTTTCGAACCCCTGATTTAAAAAATCTGAGGCAGAGTAAAATAACAAATTACTGTAATAATAACAATAATAATAATAATAATAATAATAATAATATTATTATTAATAATAATGGACGTTTGGACATTTCTAGCTGCTGTCAGTCAGGATAACTGCATCATTTCCAGCCAGTAATCGTCTAATAATGACGGGACGGTAACTTGTGATCCGTCTCTTTAACATGAACAGGTGATGAAGAGGAGTGAAGGTGAGACCTGCCGCCTCGGCAGTTTGACAGAGTTATGAAGGGATGCAGAATAAACGAGCAGCTTCTGGTTCTCCTGCCAGAGCCCAGCGTTTCTTCTCCTCTCACCTCATTACCCAGCTGGCTGTGGTCGCCGCTGGATGAACTCTGCTGCCAGCCGACTCATTTTCAGCCTTATAAAAACAGAACAGCTCAGGGATAATTTGCTGCACACTAAGCCTTCCTCCTCAATATTCACTCTGCAGATTTGTTCTGCCCCTCTTTAGCTTTTTAACGCTCAGGCAGTGAAGTGCTCCTCCAATTTATTCACAAAAACTTTTTCAGACTCATTTTCCGCTTTGTCTGCAGCTTATTTATTTATTTTACGCTTTGCTAAATGAAGGCAGAGTTTGGTTTATTGGGAAGAAATGCACTGAAATGTTACAGGATGGATTTAAAAATGTTAAAATTGATGCTGCTATGATGGTCGATAACTGATATTATTTTGTTAGCAAAACAAACATTTTGTTGAACTATTCTGAAAACATTTTAACTTTGAAAACATTTTAACTTTGAAAACATTTTATGCTTTAGCATCATTACTAACTTTGAGTTGTAGATTATTATTAGTGTTACAGTAGATTTAACATGAATGTGTGGGCTTTTCAAAATAAAAGTCCAACTTTTAAAAGTGTAAATACAAAGGTTTGTATAAAGTATGAATGAACCTAAACTAGCAATAAACAAAGGTCCTGGCCTTTCAAAATAAAGGTCTATCTTTATTAAATCCAATTCATAAATTGGATTTTTTTGAAGTGTGTATAGAAGCAAAGCAGTGATGAAAAAAAAAATCTGTTGGACCTTCAAAATAAAAGCCTTCCTCATTAACTGGCTTCCCCAGATTAAACCTGCCAGGTGGGACCGACGCCGGGCCTTACCACGGTACGGGTCGGGCTGACTGAGGTCCGGTGAGGTCGCCGACTGGACCGGCAGCTGAGGAACCGACACCTGACCCCCCATGGAGTGGCCGCCACGTAAACTGCCCACGCTGCCGCCATCTTCTCTGTGAGAGCCCACCTGCAGACAAACAGAGGAGAGATGTTACATCCTGCCTGCAGAGGGCGCTGTGGGGAACCTGAACACTGCAGGGAGCAGAGAAATCCACAGATTAAATATAACAGGATGTTTTACATTAATGTTTAATTTACTGGATTAAACTGGATACATTTGGATTAAAATAAAAAACATCTGGATTATATTTGAATTTAAGACGAACGAACTGTAAATTTAGGAATTAAATATTTTTAATAATGATCTTAAATTTGACTTTATTCATGCTAAATCTGTTGGATTAAACTGAAATTGGAGTGAGTTGGTCTAATTTATTTTAACAAATATGATGTAATTGGAAATAATTGATTAAGTAATTGATTAATCTGGAGAACAGAGATTATTTGTATTAATCTGGACTGTAATGTTTAGTAATTCACTGGATTAAATTAATCAGTTTAACACAAGAAGAAACGATGTTTGGAGTAAATAAATAGGAAATAAGAGTCGTTGATGTTTATTTGCACCAAAATAACTGATGCTTTTATTATTCTGGGTAAATTCAGGTTGAAATATTTAAATTATTTTTGATGTTTTTCTCATTATTCTGAAGAAATGTGATGTTATTAAATGTTTTAGATGACAGCAAAGGAAGAAAAAACTCATTTATTGAGGATTTCTTCGACTGATCATTACAAATGCAGTTGTTTTATTATGAATTATCCTCCCTATAAACTGTATTTTTCTAAATAAAGCATTATGTCCTAAAATTAAGAGCTGAAATTTGATTTTTATTCCTTTGTTTGCATCTTTTTCTGCTCGTCTGTAGATGTTGCAGTCCCGCCTGTGCCCAGCAGAGGGCATCGTCCATCTTTCTAACAGCAGAACTTCTTCTTCAGGAGTTTCCACCTCTGCGCTCCGTCCTCTCCCATCTTTCATCAGTTTTTATGTCGATTTCAGATTCAAATTCAAATTTAGACGTCAGAAATTTAAATTTCTTTTTGTTCTGGAAGTCTGGGCTTTCTTTTTGTTTTTCCCTGTTTTTCCCCAGGGTGTGTGTGAGAGTAGTTTACTGAATCCTGTCCATCTGTCTCCCACACACACACACACACACACACACACACACACACACACACACACACACACACACACACACACACACACAGAGCACAACTGACAATTATCTTATTGCCCATATGTTTAATTGTGGGATTTGTAATTCCCAGGGCTGCGCGCGGCTTCCAGTGGGGACTGGCGGCGTTGGCACCGGATGGGTCCCGACTCGTTCTGCGTACGGCTGATTGGGGTGCCAACGTCTGCGGGCGCCACGCGCCTCAAACGCCCGCTCACTCACCGCCGTTTCCCTCAGCTTTGTTTTTAATTTGGGACGCATCGGCAGGAACGGTCAGTGGATCCGAACCGAGACGGAAAGTCAAAATTTGCCTCCTGACACATTTTTCTGTTTTTTCTTTGTTATTTTTAAATATTTCAGATCAAACTAATTTTAATATCAGAGAAAGGAAATCTACAAAAAGCTGTTTTTAAATGATGAAACTGGAGTTTTCCAGCATTAAGGTGATTTTGATAAAAATCTGAAATTTCCTTCATACCACATCAGATCCATTAATAAATAATAATCATTTTTATTTCCTCGCTTTCCCTTCTAAAAATCTAATTACAAATAACATTTTCCATGTTAGAGTTCGTTAATATTAATATTTATTCTTGTAAAAAAATGTAGCCTAGGCCTTATATTTTGTGGTAAAGTTGACCTGAATCCAAAATCCAAATAAATGAAGCTGTAACACAAGATGGCCGCCCTGGACGTGATGACATCACTCAATGAGTTTATTGGTGGAAAAAAATCCAGATTTTTCCAAAAAATAATTCTTCAAAAAACAAAAATTTGATTAATCAATAAAACTGATTTATCGGCCAGCCCTAGACTCAAGTCCAAACTTTGATTAGGCCGCTCGAGAAACCTTTGTTTCTGTTTTAACGATCATCAGAGTTTGATGCAGAACCAAACTCTGCTTGAGTTTTAGGTAAACTGATAGTTGGACTTTCTCCATCAGGATCTTCAGCTGTAGATCAGAATCTGATTACAGCAAACAGGAAACGTTTAAATCTGTTAGCTGGTTGCGCCACATTTGGCAACAAAAACTATTTTATTTCAGTGTTACTGAGTTCTGTTCACTAACGTTCAATCCACTCTTATCCAACTCCTGTCCGTTTGCCTAGGAAGTCCAGTTCGGACCATAAAACCGAACTCTGCTTCAGTTACAATCCATATGTGAACGGCAAGCGGACCAGAGACCGCTCCGAAAACAGGAAGTGGACTACAGCGGAGGGCATTCTGGGTAAATGCAACCAAAACAAATGCTAGCTAGCCAACGCTAGCAGGAGAAACGTCTCAAGAAATCCTTAAATCGCTAAAATCTGATGACATTCCAATTTGGTGAAGAAGGAAGTTGCTCTCAGTGTCTTCAGAGGTTTTTGTGTCGTTTCCTTCAGTGGTTGTTGGTGCAGCGCCCCCACAGGCCAGGAGGGGAACAGGTTGGTTTGGGTCAGAACCACAGCAGCTGGAGAGGAGCAGATGCTCTACTGGACTATCAGGTGGGGAATTTTTCTTTTATACACTTTTAGTCCAGACTTTGGAAAAGTGGAGAATCAAATTTGTGCCGTTATTAAACTTCAGTCCGGGGCCACATGAAATCATTCTCAGGGTCCCAAATGGCCCCCGGGCCACACTTTGGAGACTCCTGGGTTAACCTGCGGTGAATCGATGTGGATAAAATAAAAAACTTGGATGTAAATTAAATCTGAACTGATTTCAGAAAGAATAACTTTGATTTTACTGAATTATTTGATTTTTATTCAAACTGGAGAAACTTTATTAAACTGAATCGGCTTCCAAACCTTCCGGCTGAATTTATTTAAATTGAATTTCTTTTAACATAACTGCATTATGTTAATGTATAAACCCGGTCCAGTTAATCCAGTCCTGTTTGGAGCGGCAGATATGCAGCAAAGCCCACTTTCAGTTTGCTGATGTGCTGTGGAGTAAATAAAGTGATTTTGGGAATCAAATCCCAGTCTGCCGGTTAATCCAGCTGGCTGACAGCGCGCTCCTGCCCACCACATGCCAAACTCCCCGCTCGCTTCATGCAAATATCACAAAATGTCGCCGGCGCTCGGCGGCGTGCGCGCTCCTTCCCCGACCTCCTTCTTCTCGCTCCTTTGTTTATTACTTGCAGCTCCGTCTTTTGCTCTGCCTTTCATCGCCGCCTGGATTCCCAAATGCAAAATGGCAGCAGGGAGGCAGGCAGACAGGGTGGCGTTCATTTTTAATGGAGGGTTTTTATATTTTAAGAAGCAGTCGCTCATTTAGTTCAACGAGGAGGCGCAGACGGAGAGGAAAATAAAAATAAGTCAGAAATAAACCGATGCTGGTTTAGTCAGAGAAAGCCACGCCCGGTTTCCCACCTGATGGAGCTGAAAAAACCGCATGGAAACACAATTTAACCTCAAATTACTGTTAAATATGTCAATAAAAACTAACAAAACAAGACAGATAACATTTATATGTGTGGAGGAGGCAAAGTGTGAAACAAGTTAATATATTTATGTGTGGTGGTGCGTTCAATGACCCTCAAAAGTCTGAAAACTTATTGTTTCTTCCAGTTAGTGGCTGCTACTGGACCAACACACATTTAGGAAAGTCCCAGGTTCTTTGAATGCATCACCAAAGTGAGTTATTATTAATTATGAGGAAAATATTTAAACAGCAAAAAGTTTAATTTTACTGAACAATAATTATCCTCACAAATTATTATTAACATTTTGATAACTTGGACAAAAACAACCTAAAAGTTAAGAAATCCATAAAGGTTTACTTTCCAGTAGTTCTGGTGAATATTGATTATTCCCCATGAAGTAAATTTCCACTTCTGATGTGATGAACTTTACCTGGAAGGCTGACAAACAGGAATTAAATTTATCTGGGGAATCAAGATGTTGAAAACTTTAGCATATATCATCACCGCTCTTCATCATTTCTTTTTATTTCCTTCATCCTATTTGGTTTTTCCACTGAGGAGAAATTCCAATAAAGCCGGCCGGGATAATAAAGAATCGCAGAAGGAGACGGGAGCAGCGGAGGTGCTGAGTGGCTGTCATGTGTAATCCTGCTGATCGTCGCAGAGAGAGAAACGGCAGGAGGAAGACGAAGGAGAGGAAAACGGAGAGGAATCTCTGGGCTGAGATGACACACACATCCACCGACAGATTCATCACGCGGCTGTAAACAGTAACGGACAAGTCCGCTCCCGAAACCGCAGCCACGCCACCGACAGGAGAAATGTTTCACCAACTCTGTAAATTGTAATATTTCATCTCATATTAGCCGGATATCTGCAATTTCCAATTGTCGTTTCCAATTATCTCAGATGAAGCACATTTGGCCACAAAAAAGGAGAAGCGGAGGTAATGAAAGTGGAAGTATAATCTGAGATAAACAAAGACTGTTTAGGTTTAGCGCTCTGGAGCCGAGCAAAGCTCGACCCGACAACAAAACTCTGGAAAACTCAACCGTTCTGCTGCGTTTACAGGAAAACTACAGATTCTACAGGTGAAAACCGTTGACTTGGTGACAAACTCAACCAAGGCTCAGGTTTTTCTACATTCAACAACTTTCTACCATCCAGCCAGTTTTTATTTGTTGGGTTTTAGACGGTGCTACGATGTCAGATCCATTCAAAACATGCAAATCTTTCTAACCAGACAAAGCCTTAAAGAAGAGTGGCAAAAGAAAATTAGGTGGATTAGCAGTGATTGCCTGGTTTCATCCAGATCTAACACAGAAATATTGTCTCTGCACATGGATATTAATCTGCTCAGATTTCATGATCATCCTGAGACTTCAGGTCTTCAGTCAGAGGCTTCTTGAGATTCGTTGTGAAACTGACTGCTACTGGAGAAGCTTCCTGTCCACAACAGCTCCAAGGTTTCCCCCAGAGAACCTGCTAAGCCCAGAGTTTGGGCAGCCGTTCATCCAGCGGCTCGTCGTGTTTTTGAGTTTAAAAACGTTTAAAGTTGACAGAAAATTAAAAAATTTCACTTAATAATAATGTGTTATTGAAAGATTGGAAGATTAATGCCTGAACACCAAAGTCTTAAAAAATGCAAACATTTTAAAAAGACTAAAATAAACGAGCAATGCTAAGCCTGGTGGGGGCACAAGTAAAGCCTGGTGGCCCGCCAGGCTGGTAGTAAACTGGTAGAAACCCTGAACTCTGAAGATCTGAGCTGGATGATCTGAGTTAAAACAACATTCGATTTCCGTTGGGATGAATACAGAGAAATGAACTGAAACCTCCGTTCAACAGAAGAGAACAGAATCATTCTCTATTCTAACAGATATTCCTGTTGGACTGCGGCTCTGAATATATAAACTTTTAAGTGTTGAAACATTTCAGACCAATGTTCATGAAGTAAATCTGTTAATATTAATTCAACATGTTAAATCTACACATAGGAACTCTTAATAAACCCCAGCCTCTCAAATATCCTCCAGTTTCCAAATAATAATAATAAAAACCAATTTATTGCTTCGTTAAATCTGTGATGAACCATATTTTTTGGTTTATATCAATAGTTACACCCATATCTTGTAGAATAAAGACCAGAATGGAAACCATCTTGTACAGGGGGGTGAAGAAAATCTTCCAAAATTCCCCCAAAGTGCAACAGAACTAGTCAGGTTCTGAATGCAGAGATTTAAAGTGTAAATAAAGCAGTGTGAACATTCCCAAACATGGCCGTAAAGCGCTCAGTCTCTCCTCTGTGCAGAATGAAGGCTCTGACAGAAAGCACCTGTTACAACACAGCAAACTGTGGAGGCTGGAAAATGCTGCAACATTTTCCAGTGGCGTGACATGCATGCATGCATGTGTTCCTCTAATGAGCCTAAAACGAACAGAGGAAGACGTGTGGCAGACTCTGCTACATGTCACACAGAACGACAAATTATGAAAATTTAAAGAAAGATGAAGGGGAAAAACTGAGTCACAGAGAAAAATGTGAGGCAGTTTGTTTTTATTTGGGATTAAGGTTCAAGTTTCTGATCGGATTCTTCATAAAGAGACAAAATGAGAAATGCTGAACTATTTCTAAACAAATTAAAGGTAAATAATATAAAGTTGGTTAGAAATATGTAGCAATATCAGGATTTATTGCACAATTTTTAATTTTTTAAAAATAATTTTCAAGATATTTAAATATTTTTCCACAGGAAGCAGCTGTTACTTTTCTCTAAAATAAAAGACGGCGACAAGTTGAGCATAAATTCTGTACCTTTGATCCCAACACACATGAACTATTCAAACCAGGAGCCAAACATAAGTCAAACTTATATATGACAGTTTCTACTGGGAAATTCACAGACCCCAGATTTTTTTTGTATAAATGCGAAATTGAGTTTATTGCAAATTCTCCATTTCCAGTTTCAGTGATGCTACCTCCCACCTGTAGGTGGCAGCATTTCTTCTACTAAACTGCTGTCGCCTCTCTTACTTCATGTCTGGTTATAGCCTGCAATGCGACGCGTAAAAAAAAAGTCACATTTATCGCCAGTCGTAAATACAAATATCGTAAATTTCCTTGCAAATATTTTTTTATGTAGCAACTAAAAATTTGTGATTTTGATGGCAAAAAATTACAAAAACTAAATCCTGGAGGGACTGATAAAACTAAACTTACTAACTAAACTAAACTCCTTAAATCCTGTTAATTTTCTCAAGTTTAAACCAGGATCAGTATTCAATGATTTTACACAAAATGAAAAAATTAAATAAAATATATTTTTGTATAAAACTAAGATTTTAGCTACTGTAATAGTTAGTATATATATATATATATATATATATATATATATATATAGTTTTGCTGAATTTCCAAACTGAATTTTTTCTTCATTTACTTAATTACAAATGTTTCTTACAAAGTTCTATATTTTTCCAACTTTATGTATTTTTACACAGATATGATGAGATTTATTTATGAGATGGAAACCCAATGCATAATGTTGCATTAAGCAATTATGAAGGTTGTTTAGGTTTATTTATCTAATTATCTTTATAAACAACAGGCTGCACACTGATGTGTAATGATCATAACCTTTTTTTCTTCATAAATATTCATAAAGCGCCGCACACTTTTAACACCGAGACTAAAGGTGAACTTAATTAAAATTACAATATTACCATATTTTAGCACCCTTTATTAGCATACATTGTACTTTGAATAGGACGCAAACATGCTTTCAAATTAATGAGAACCAAACAAATTTTGGTTAAAATCTAATTAAAATATGAAAAAGCATAAAAGGAGGAAACGTTGCAGCTTCCACCCCACAGACTGATGTTCAACAAATAAATCCTTTTATCATCAGATGTTCAGATAACTCAGACTGTCATGTTGTGCCTGACAATACAGGGAACATTAATCTGCAGAAATCAAAGCTCTCGCTCTTCTGAAAGCTTTCCATAAGATTCTCCACAGCAGGGATTAGTTAAAACAATCGTCCATGATATCTCTGCTCAGCGTTCACTGGAACAACTACTAGCACCGAAGTAAAGGCAACTTTCATCAGCTTACAGGAATGCATTTACTAAAAGCACAGCATTACAAAGCATTAGGGGGTTTTACGGCAAAGTGACGCAGATTATGAGTCAACTCACTTACTGTAACGCTGCTTAATGGAAGCAGAGAGCAGCAGGGGGTTTCAGTCGCTTAACCTTTCCCATCTTTTTCAGAGTCGCCCTTCAAACTCATCAGCTATGCAGTAAAACAAACAGCAGGACTTTATAGCGGCAGAGAGAAGCTTGACTTTCCAGACAGCCATTATGACTTAGTTAAAAGAAGCCGCAGTGCCCACAACGAACAGAAAAATGAGCCCGGTCTCCAACAGCGCGTGACATCCTGGATTATTTCAAACACACACAAATTTTTTCAAATAGTTTTTCATGTATGACATCGAGCTAAGTCTTTTGTTTGCAGATTCCTAAGTAATTAAAAGAACTGAATAAACCCAAACCAGGCCACGTTGGTAAAAGTCACTGCTTGAGGTTTCTTGTGTAGCTTTTAGTTTTAACCTTCCTAAAACATGAATAAATGTTGTCTTAATGTACTCCGATGGTAACTAGTCTTTTACTAGCATAGTTAACGAGCTATAAAATCAAATTTAAAACAATTCCTCTGTTGCACAGAGCAACACTTTCAGGGCTGTTGCTTCTTTTCCAGGAAGAAAAAGTACTTTTAGCATAGCTACCGTTCTTTAAAGAGACGTATTTTACCTGAACACGAAACAATAATCCCTGAACTACTCTTCTGTTTTAATAATGGCTCATTTGTTTAGTAAAGGTACAATTACATAAAGATAAGTTAGAAAAAGTATCTTTTGTTTCTAAACTGCCAACACTTACTGAGTTTTTCCTCCTTTTGTCAATGATAGTTAGCATGCTATAGCTATAAGTTAGCATACCAGCTATTCTCAGCCATTTTTCTTCTTTAATTGCCTTTTTTGTTACAATGCTAGCTAAATGCTAAAAGCAGTAGGTATTCTCAGAAATATGCTTTTTCCCCCAATCATGAAATGTTTGTTTAGCATAGTTAGCAAACTGTAAAGCTAAGAAACAGTCATCATTACTACAAACTATTTTTCTTTTCCAATGATTTATCTTTTGTCTTATGTCAGAATGCTACATTAGCCTGTAGTTTGCTATAAAATTAACTTAGCATAGCAACTTTCTAAAAACAGTAACAGCCTTAGAGCTTTTTGTAGCCGTGACAAGTTTATTTACAAAGTTCAAGCAAAACCCAAAGGCTAGCATGCTAACAATTCAACAATCAGTAAATAATAGTCAAGTTTTTTCTCCTAGCTGTTCAGCTAGCATGCTAATACCAGTTTTTACCGCTATGAAAAATCATGTTTATGTGGAAAAGCTGTGCTAATCCTAGCATATTTACCAAATTACTATTCCAGATGTGTTTGTTTTGCTAAAAATGTTAACATTGCTCAAAAAGCATAAGAGACAATAACAAACAGTTTCCCACATCGTTAAAAAACACAACTTTAAGAGCATGCTATTCTGTTTTATGAGTATTTATGCTCAGTCTGGTTCTGTTAACACATTACTGACTTTATTTTTATTCAGAAAAGGAAGACAGTGACGTCAATCAAACTGGAAGGAACTGGACTTTATGTCATCTTTTTAGGATTAGTTAGTAGGAAGGGTGTTTTCACTTTTTAATTTTGGGTTTGATTTGCTTTAGTAAAGCAGAAAACACTCAGGTTGAGGAAAGTTATGAATTTCCTTCATATTTTCTGACATCTTACCTCAATCTGTTCCTTTAGCTTCATTGTGGAGGCCAAAACCTTGAACCTAAACGCCGAGGCGACCTCGCTGATTGTTAGGACATATGCATCTACTTCTGTGTTTACGATGCACTCATAGCTGTGAACTGTATATGTCTCAGTCCCACATCAGCTTACCACCTGTTTTCCCAGAGTTATGATCTCAGCCTGCAAGCGTCTCGGCCCCAGCGCTGCCAAACTGCAGACAGCTGTGTGTATGCGTGCGCATGAAAACAGAGCGAGCCAGCGCCAGCCGAGTCCATCAGGACGGGAAGATCAAAACACGAATCGCAGCAAAGATGTCACATAGTAAGTATGTGGCGAAACAAGAGCAATGTGTGTGGAGACAGAAGAGCAGGAATAACGATGAAAAACTGCAGGCGAGGAGAGAGTTAAACGCAGGAGGAAAACTGAAAAATAGGCTTGATGCAAATACAATGCCGTCACTTTTTCAAACATCCGTCTTCCTCTCAGAGTTCCTGTTTACGCTGCGAACAGAGAGAACAACAAAGCCTGAACACACACGGACAAACATCAGGAGAAGAACCGTCTGCTAGCGTGTTCCTGGTCAAATTATTCAAAAGAAATTATGGTTAGGCAACATCCCTTTGGCTGAATTTAAGTCAAGACTTTGTCTAGGCCATTCCAAAACTTTCAGAGGTGTGCATTGAACCATCGTTTGCTTCAGAACCCAAATGTTCTCTCAGTTAACAGAGCAGCAGTATTTAAAATCAACATTTAAAGCTTTCCATTGTGTTATAATGTTATTCCCAGGAACGTTTCTTTGATTCTTTTCATGCATGTTTGAGAAATCCTTTCATCTCCATGGCAACCGTTCAGCTGTTCAGAGCAGGTAAAAACGTTAAAGGGTTAACAGAGGAGCCATGTTGACTTCCTGGAGGCAGAGCTTCAGAAAGAGCAGGAGCTTCTTAAAGAGACAGAGGCCCAATTTCAAGGCGTTAAATTAGTCATATTTTAAATGTATAATATTTTTATACCAAATAAGGGCAACTTAGTTACTTCATTGTGCTATAAAGTGGCTCTACATGCCTGGAAAATACAAAACACTGCTCCTATAAAGTGTAACTAACCCTGCTGTGAAAGCTTAGCCCCGCCCCCAAAATGTGAAAAATTTTACCAAAAATGGGCGGAGTTATGATACATTGAGGGGCGTGGCCAAATGTGGGGCTGAACAGATTAAGTGAAGGTTTAGTCAGGATAACAGAAGCACCGTCGCCAACTTTTCAAACTAGAAACTTTAAATAAAAAAAGCAACAAATCTGGTGACTTTTATCTGCTACTGGACACTTTTATGTGAAGAACCGATCGCTCTGCTCCATTACTGCTCAATCAAGCCGAATCACTGCAACCAACAGGACAAGTCACCTGCAGTAGCCACTGTTCAGCCCACAGAGGGCAGCACTGAACCGGCTTCAGGCCAAATATCAGACAAAAACACAAAGATAGAACACCTAAGGACCAATTCAGACAGTTTATCATCAAAATATACAACAATATCAGCAGTGATGTCGTTTTCCTCATATCATGAAGCCCTAAAGAACATTTCTCAGCTTCAGTTTCATTATCCTGACATTAATCCAATGTTAATGTGATAAAACTGTTGATCAGACCTGGACATTTAACGGATCTGAGTAACCGAGCTTCAGTATTTCAGCGCTCCAGGACGTTTTGATGCCTCCGGCAGGTTCAGCTGTACGGTAATGAGCATGTTATTCCACCAGCTAATACTCCACACCCTGAATAAACACAAACTCTGGCCTCAACGGGAGTACAGGCGGCCATTTACGCCTCCAAAGAGTCCACAAGCAAACTCACCTCTCACTTCATGCTCATTTCTCACCAGCTACACATTAAAACTGTTTGGGTTTCCTTCCACACAGATAAAAACTAACTGGTAAAAATATTATCCTCAACACCAACTGTTTTCTCAAGCTAAATCTCTGCGGCGATCAGTGGAGCTTTGAGCCAAATCTGTCCGAGAAGCAGAGAAGTTTCTCTCTTTCGGCACAGAACATGTCAGAAACTGAAGCAGCTTCTCAGTTGGTGCTTAAAAAGAAAGTACACCCTCTTTAAAACCCAGAGTTTCACTTCTCTCAAAGTAAAATACAATTTAAAACAACATTTTGTCAGTTTGGGAAGACATCAGCAGTGACCCCTAAAGCAACTGAAGCCACGTTTTCATCCAGCTAAAATGCGAATTAGTCGCGTTTCTATCTATTAGTTTAGTGCAAAGCCTGACGCTACGTATGGCTGTAATAATCTAAAGCTAACAGACCAAACATCGGACTTCTGAAGTATTTCCAAGCTTTGTGCCTCTGGTAAGGCCCAGACCCACTAATGGATGGACAAGTTTTCTACATCAGAACTTGATCAGCCGACGTGTTTCCATCTCCTCTTGAGCGCATTAACTCTGTTTCTGGAACAGCCATTGAGGGTTAAAACTTTTTTTGTCAAAATTAAGAAAGTTATTTCAGATTTTCCCTTTTCCATCAACGTTTTAAACGCGCACAAATAAACTGAGAAAAAGACGTTGATGGAAACACAGAAAATGATGATGATGATGATCAGTTAATCACAGAATTTTATTGGTCACTTTCCATTTTAAAAGCCCATAAAAGCAACATGTGTGGATTACTCCCAACTGGAGGTTAAATCTAAAACGAGAGTTTCAGTTCTTCATGAATCTTTGCTGAATCTGTTTCTGCGGTTAAACCTGACTTGCTGTTTCCCAGGTGAGCGTCAGGTAGAAGGTTTCTGCGGTTCCTGTGAACCGGAACATGCTGGTGCATCTGGATTTGTTTGCAGTGAGCCATATTTCAGGCTCTCTCTGTCCAAACCCTCCTCATGTCACGCAGCTGTTTGGTTCTTTATGTTTATTGTTTTAAGGTCTAAATGTGGAAAACATCACCGCTGAAGCTCACAGCCTCAGGACGTCTTTCTCCACGTCTCTAAACGACGTCATGTTTCCCTGCATGATGCGACAGAGAAGCAGCTAAATGTAAAGTTTGTTTCTGCAGGTTCTCTGGGAGATAAACTGATATGAACAAAATGTTTCAGATTAAAGGTTTAAACTCATTTTCACACCTTATGGACTCAAATTCCCAGAATTCACGGCGTTTTGTAGTCCAGATAAAAAAAACAAATGAAAAGTTCACTATTAATGAAGACAACATGATGGATGGATGGACAAACAGACGGATGATCAGCAGGTTGTCCCTGACCGGCGATGACATCACCACAGCTCCTACCATTAGTGAGTGCCGATTGGCCGACAGCAGTCCCGTCCCGTAGCCGCTGCTCAGCGCGCCCATGGCGCCGTTGTGCGTGTGCGCGGCTCCGATGAGGTTGTGCATGTCGCCGTGCGCGCTCGCCATGCCCGTGGACGGCCCCACGGCGTGGCTCCGCAGCACGTGGATGGCGTCGTCCAGGCGCTCCAGCCGGTCCTCGATGCGACTTTGCTGCGGCACAACGAGATGCTGCCATTTTAAAACAACCAACTCTTTGCTTACAATTTAACTTTAATTGAAAAATTCTGACTTTACCTTTAAACTTGCAACTTTTTTCTAAAACCAGGATTTAAAAATTTGACTAATTTTGACTTTTCCCCATAAATTCGACTTTAATTTCAAAACTTTGATTTTGATTTCAAAACTTTGACTTTTCTCCTGAATTCTAACTTTAATTGTAAAATTTTGACTTTAAATACAAAACCGACTTTTTTTCTCAGAATTATGACAAATTTGAACATTTTGACTTTAATTTTAAAAGTCTGACTTTAAAAAGAAATCTGACTTTAATTTTTAAAATGTTTCTGATTTTTTTAATTTTAAAGTTTAATTTTAAAATTTCCACTTTTTCCTGCAGAATTCTGACTTTTTCTCAAAAAACATCAATTTCAAAATGACTGACTTTAATTTTAAAATTCAGAATTTGTTTCTCAGATTTCTGACTTTGATCCTTTGAGATCAAAAATCAGAATTTTCGGAGAAAAAGTAAAATTTTAATTTTATAAAAACAAAAGAAAGAAACAAGAATCAGTTTGTTTCTCACCAGTGAATGCAGCGGAGCCTCGTAGTTCGGCGACGACGCTCCCTGTCCTCCGTTCCTCGACCAGACGGCTGAACTGGCAGCTGCAACAGAGCGGACCCGATGACATCATCACACTGTACCCGATGACATCATCACAGCGGATCCGATGACATCATCACTGCGGATCCGATGACATCATCAGGACGCTTCCTGTCTCTGAAAAGGTTTCTCTGCGGCGACCTGCAGACGCTCCACCACCTGGACCGGAGCCGAACCCGATCCAGGCTCTCGACGCGCCGAACTAAATGTTTCTTCCCGCTCCCACCCGGACAGAACGGACCCGGAAGACAAAACCCGACCCGGCCTCATCGCATCACTAACGCGCCAATACGAGGCTTTATGTTTGAAAAGGTGAAAGTGGTTTATCAGCCGAGGAAAGCAGCTTTTTGTTCTGACGGCTCGGTTCTGAACCGACCCGTTTCATTAGCAGGTAGACAGAAGAGAAACGCGACTTCACAGCAACCTGAGGCGGACGGAGACGCCGGGTCCGATCGTCACGGCGGAAAATCAGGCCTTCATAGATGGGAAAAAAAATAAAACCTCCACCAAAAATATCAGAAATTTTGAGATTAATTGCAGAAATTTTCTAGAAAAAACACTAAAATATTTTTCTGTGTTTTTGAGTCCGAGCCTGAAAAGTTGAGAAAATGTTTTTTTGAAACTCTGAATTTTCCATTAATGTTAATATTAAAATTTCTGAGTTTTTTTCTTTAGAAACTCAGACATTTTCAAGGTTTTTCTAGAAAATTTCTGAGATGAATCTTATAATTTCTGAGTTTTTGGAGGAGGTGTCTGGTTCTGCTGGTCCGTTTCTCACATCAGTGTCATAAGAATCGGGTAAAATGCGTTTGGACCGTTCAGACTGCAGTCGCTTTGAAAACTTTCAGACACAAATCTGATTTAGTTCCACATATGAAGTGGAACGAATCGTATTTGTTGTTGAGGTGAGAAAAACTCGCCTGCTGTGTGAGCGTAGCATCAGTCAGCTAGCTGTACTAGCACAGTGCTAGCTAGGAGGCTAACAGTGGTAGCTTAACTCTGGTTAGCGTACTGTTAGCCTGATGCATTTGAAAACTGCTTTCAGTCCATGTTGGTACTGGATTCATTTCAGTGCAGACCTTCTTCACACGTTTTGCTCCAAAATGTTTTGTTTGTCTCTACAATTTGAGATGTGAGGTGAAGTTTAGAGCTTTTATTCTCCTGGGCTGGTTAAAGCCAGAGGTGATATTCATAAAATCTCATTTCCTCCTCCTCTAAACTTCCCTCTGCTCTCATGTTTCTCCACCGTGTTCCTCTGATTCCTTCTCATTAGCACGTGTTTCTCCTTTTCATTGTCTTTTCTCTCCCCTCTCCTTTATTCATATTACATGCTCATTTGCATATGCTAATTAATGCATAATCACCTGGGTACATTCATGTGCAAATACAAATATATGTATTAAACGGCGGCTAAATTATTCCGAGTCCGACGGTGTAAAACACCCTCACGGCATTCGCCTTGGATATCAATTTGCATGTAGTTTGCTCTAATAGGCTTCATTTCTAATTTGTTAAAAGTGGAGTAACTCTGACACAATGATAAACACCGATTATGGTTTCGCAGGCAATATCCTAGTCAGCTATAATGATGATGACGAGGAGGAGGAGGAAGAGGGGAGAGGGCTGGTGTTTACGGAGCCGGCAGGTCTGCGAACGGTTTGTGGAAGTGGTGCTCGTAATTAAAGCTATCAGTCACAAGGCGAGGCGGAGGAATATCAAACGGTGAGCGGAGCGCCGACAATTAGAGACAAATTTGACTCAATTATTATTAGAAAAAGTCATTTTTCACTTTAAGGAGACGCTGCAGAGAGGAGGAGTGGACACAGCATCAATACGGGAATTAATTCACAGATTTATCAGCGCAAAATGTCCAGCTTCAACTATTTACTAGGAATTTACAAACAAAAGGGATGTTAAAATGTAGATTTTATATGTAGTTTATCACTGGAGACATTTAGAATGTGCAAAGTGCCTTTTAGAACGAAAAAAAGCAAAAATCAAAGAAAAATGTGTAATTATACGAAAATAAACCTATATTTCCAGAATAAAGTCATAATAATATGAGAATAAATTTCTAATAATAAATACTTCATAATTAAGCAATAATAACAGAGGAATAAAATATTACTCATATTAATAGTGAAGAAAGTGATATGAGAAAAATTAATAGTATTATGAGAATAAAGTTGTAATATTACAAAAACAGTTGCAAAACTAAAAGTTATAATATAATAAAAATAAAGTCATAATAATAGGAGAACAAACTCCTAATACCAGAAAAAAGACGTAACAATACGGGACTAACGTCTTAATAATTCATAATAATAAATAATTATTATTGATTATTTCCTGTTCAAAAGTTACTTTTCACTTAGTTTTGACTGATTCCTGACATGTCTGGACTAGAACCTGGACCAGAACTTCCTGGTAAATGTTTGTGTTTTTACAGTCATGTTTGGTCGTGTTCCTCATTCCTGGTTCTGACTCGGATCGGGTTCTGACTCGGATCGGGTTCTGACCCGGATCGGGTTCTGACCCGTGTTTACCTGTGAGTGATGGCGGCGAGCCGACCGGGGTGGAGGGGTTGGACGAGAAGCTGTTGTTGGTGTGATCTGGAGAGTAGATCTGCACAGAGACGCGTCAGTTAGCATCTATTAGCATCTGTTAGCGTCCGTTAGCACCCGTTAGCATCCTGACAGGCGCCGGGAAACGGCGCGGTACTTACTGAGGCGAGGGCTTTCCCTAAGGCGTCTCCGGTTTGGGAGCTGCTGGCGGTGCCGCTCTGTGCTCGGTTAGCTGTGATACACACACACACACCGACATGAACACACACACACACACACACCGACATGAACACACACACGCCCACACACCGACACACACAGGGGACAGAAGCAATGCAAGCTGGTAAATAAGCATGTTGTTGGCGACACGTTTAATTATTCAGACGCTGAACATCTAGAAAGGATAAAAACAGGTTGGTTAGAAAAGATGAGAGAGAAAATGGATGGATGGATGGATGAATGTTGGATGGATGTGGGATGGATGGATGGATGGATGAATGTTGAATGGATGGATGGATGGATGGATGGATGGATGAATGTTGAATGGATGGATGGATGGATGTTGGATGGATGGATGGATGGATGGATGATGGATGTGTGATGGATGTATGGATGGCTGATGTTGGATGCTGTGGGCTGGCTGGCTGGCTGGCTGCTGTTGGCTGGATGTGGGCTGGCTGGCTGGCTGGCTGCCTGTTGCCTGGCCTGGCTTGCTGGCTGCCTGTGGGCTGGCTGGCTGGCTCCTGTTGCCTGGCTGGCTGGCTGGCTGGCTGGCTGCCTGGGGCTGGCTGGCTGGCTGGCTGCCTGCTGGCTGGATGACTGTTGCGGGCCTGTGCTGCCTGGATTGGATGGATGGATGGATGGATGGATGGATGGATGGATGGATGAACTTTAAAATAATTTTTTTCTCTTTCCAAATGTTTCCAGCCCAGGACCGTATTTCACCTTTGACCTTTCCTCCAGCCCCAGAACCTGGACTGTTATTCCCATTTAACCTCCAGCCTGAACGAGGTCAGAGGTCAGCCAGGCAGGAAGTGACCTCACAGGAGCAGCTGATGGACACGCCCACTCCTACTCCTGACAGCCGGGTCCAGATGGAAACTTTACGCTCGCGCACACTGACCGTTTCCATGGCAACCAGGGCAATCGGGACGGCTCTGAGCCGCTGGAGGGTCAGACAGGAAGCAGCATATGTTCCTGGGTTAAAGCTTCCTGTCTCACCGCCGGCCCAGTAGAACCGCCGCAGGATTACCGCAGTGCGGCTCGCATCCTCAGAGGATGAGAACACAGCGAAGGACGGTTCTGATCGGTTCTGTTTGGTTCTGATCGGTTCTGTTTGGTTCTGATCGGTTCTGATCGGTTCTGTTTGGTTCTGATCGGTTCTGTTTGGTTCTGATCGGTTCTGATCGGTTCTGTCCAGACCCAAACTCCGTCTACAGCTTTCATTAACATCATTAACTGACCAGTTCATCTACGATCCAGTTCACTGGACATAAATCTAGATAAAAATAAAATAATGCGACACGTTTTAAAATTTAGGCCCAAATTCATTCAAAACGTCTCTTAGAACTTTTTAGGTTCATCAAACTGGATCAGAAACTGAAGGAACAAGTTTCAGTTTTTATCGTTTGAAGGAATAAAGACACATGCTAAGAATTTAAATTTGTTCCTGCTAATCCGCTGATATCGGAGCTAATTTTTAATTTCTCTACTCAATCGATTAATCTTTCCTAGCGCCGCAGCAGCTAGCATCCATCGTCTACCCATGATGCATTGCTTCCTCAACAGATTTCAACTTTTCAAATAATTCACATCTCTTCATTCTAAAAAATCTTAAAAACAGCAAAATCAAAACGTTCAACTTCCACTCAAGCAGTTTAACACAGGACAAAATAAAAGCCTGCAGCTAATTTCAAAATAAAAGCATCATGCAGAGGTTTGCATCTAAAACCAGCGGGTCTATCTCATGTTGTGTTTCTTACCCATGACGCTGTCTGTGCCGTTGGTGGAGGCGGTGCAGGAGGCGGTGCTGTAGTGATTGGCTCCGCCCCCGCCGCCGCCGCCGGCCCTGTGGAAGCTGGACATGGGAGGAAGGCTGGAGCTGAGGTCTGCGGACGAGGAGTGCGACGGGTAGCTCTGCGGAGAGACAGGAAACGTTAACGGCGCCTTCAGCCCGGCTGACGGCGCCGGCGGCGGCCCGGCTCACCAGTCGGTCGTGAGGGTGGATCCCGCAGTAGGAGGAGCTCTGGGCGGGGCCGTGCGCCGAGTTCCCGCCCCCCAGCATGCTGCTATGGTAACCCTGCTGGCTCATGCTGCTGCTGCTGCTGCTCCAGGGGTCGCCGCTGTGGTGACCATCTGACGGACAAACGGGAAACTTTGCTTTACTCTGAACCAGAGCAGTTTGTCTAAACTAAAAACAAATTGTGTATTTTCATGATTTTATTAAGATACAACTGTTAAAGTCTAAATATTTAGTTTATTGCTGCATTTTGTTTGTTTGTTTGTTTCACACAGGTGGCGTCCATGTTGGATTTTGAGTTTAAGGGAAACTTCTGACTTTACAGGTCAAATTTCTATGTTTTTATTTTGGGTTATTTCCTATTTTTTTCTTCCAAAAACATTTAAACTTCTTGACAATTTTAGTTAACATCAGTCAAACATCGTGTTTAATCATATTTGTTAAGGTTAGCACATTTTTCCTCTACTACTTATTTTAATTATAGAATAGAATAGAATAGAATTACTTTATTCAGCCCAGCAGGGAAATTACTTCGCAGTTACAGCATAGAGACAAGACACAATAACTGCCACCACTGAGTAGCAGTTGTAGATAAAATAAAAAATAAAAATAAAATATAAAATGCAATAAATAAATCAGTTATTTTAATAACAAATTCTGCAAATTTTTAACTTTTTATAGGTATTAGAAATACCTATAAAAATGCAAGTAAACAAACAATTGAATTAATTAGTTAAGAAAATAAAGGTTTTCTTGCTAAAATGCAGTAACAGCACTCCTTCAGCATGAGCTCAGTTATTGTAGCATCTCGGCTCTTTCTGCAGGACTGATCTGGTTATTATTATTCTATTAACTCATTAATATTTGGATAACAAAAGGAGTTTAATGAGAGATTTATTTTACTGAATCTGAACAGTTGAAGCTGAAACTTAAAGATTTAAAGATAAACGTTTTCTTAATCTTTAATGTAAAATATTTATATTGTTTATTACAGTTTTTACTGTGCTGCTCTCTCAGCCTTTTTAGACTCTGTGTACTCCAGCGATTAATCGATCACTAAATTATTTGACGATTATTTCAATAATCAAATAATCACGATTAATCTGATTAATCGTTCTGGCCTGATTAGAAAACCCGTCTCTCTGTGTTCAGGCCTTCTTTACAGTTTGGCAACGTGACGCCACTTCATGCATGAAGCTGATTCAGACGCTGCTTCACCAGAATAACCTGGTTAACATGCAGACCAGACAAATAATAACCAGATCAGGTTACAATCTGGGAATAATTTCTATAAGATGGAACAAAGCTTAAAGGGAAAAAACTAGTTTGAAAATAAAAATTCTCACAATACTGAAACTAATTTAACACACTGACAACATATTTCGTAAATATTTTGACAAAGTTACAATAGAGTAAAATCTAGGGTAGCTTTCAGCTGAGTTAAATCTGTTTCAGGGTTTTCAGGTGTGAAGGTTGGTCTGGTCTCACCTGGCATGAAGAAGGAGCTGGGGAAGCCGGCGCTGGGAGGCTTGGAGGACGGGTAACCAGGCGAGTCCCGGTTGTAGTCGGCTGTGCTGGCAGACGGAGCGTAAACCTGCAAAAACACCAAACGTCAGGAAATCAGCATCTCCATCAGGAGTTGGTTTCACACAAACATCATTTCCAACTTCAACTCACGCCACAACGCAGAAACAGACAATGGTTTAAAAACCTTTAATGTTTTACATTACAGAATTAAAGAATAAAGTCTGAACTACATCAAACCTTTTACTCATAACTGAACACAGAAAACTGAATAAAGATGAAAAACAATCTTTTCTTTTTTAATAAAAGTGAAGAGATCAAGATAAATTTACTTCCAGTGAATCTGAGCACATCTGTTGTCTTCAAAAACAAGCAAAATCACATCTGGTTGGAAAACAGGACAGATTTCTTAGTTTGGTAAGGAAGTACTCTACGGATACAAAGTTCCCTTTAAGTACAAACAGATTCCAGAAAGTAACATTTCAGGTTACAGAAAGTAATACGCAAGTTCCAGGAAGTAACCGTTAAATTTCAGAATCAAACATTTAGGTTCCAGACATATAAACATTTAAGCTCCAGTAGGTAACATGTAAACTCCAGAAATATTTAAGTTCTATAAAACAACTTTGCATTTGCAGCAAAGCACTCAGTTTGTTTAGGGAAAGTAGCTTGTAAGTCTTCCATAGTAACATGAATGTTCTGTGAAGTAACCTGGTTTTCCAGTAAAGTACATGGTAAATTCTGATCAATTTTAATGTCCAAAAAGTGACATTAAAGTTCTGGAAAGCAACATCTTGTTTCCAAGAGAGCGAACTCTGTAAGAACAAAGCTTCCAGTTTGTAACTTGCAGGTTTTTATAAGATAACGTGGTTCTTAACCTGCTAACTGCCGACTAAAACGATGACCTTAAAGTTCTAGAAAGTACAAAAGAAACAGAAAAATGCAAACAATGACTAAAATACCAAAAACAAACCGCTGCACCAAAAAAACAGTTCTGAAGATCTGACATCGTTTTAAACGTTGGACTCCATGTAACCAAGCAGAGACACAGTGAAGACGAACTGGAAGCGTTTCAGGCAGGTCATGGTTTCTGCAGGGGGTCGCCGCCGCGCGGCGCGCTCTGAGCATGTGCGTAGCGTGCGAGCGGCGAGCCATGACGCCGACTGGCGCTCCATGACGTAAACTGTGGAACAGCTGCTGGAGGAACGCGGCTCACTCCTCCTTCCTGATGAAAAATAGAAAACTCTCCGCAGATCCGCCTTCAGTCTCCATAAAAACATCAGACGCTTTTTTAGATTTGCATATGAATGGGAGACAGATGTGTTCATGCGGAGACGGAGACGAAACCAGAAACACTTCCCACCGTCAGCGAGGGAATTATTAAAAACAGAAAAAGCCTTTTGGGTCATTTTGGTCAAACACAAACCTCATGGACCTTTTCTTTGATTTAAAAAAGAAAATAGATGTTTCCTGTCATCCCTCCTGTTTTCTGTCCTAAACTCTCCAACGGTTAACAATATTCACCTCACTGCTGCCAACCTGCCCAGTTTGTTGCTACATTTAGCAGAACTGCAAATATGGATTATTCAGAAAGTCTGGACATCCTGCAGGCTCTCCAGTGAAACACATCAAAAATACATCAAAAGATGCAAATACATAAATTCAATCCTTTTCTTCACATAAGGAAATAAACATAAAATGCAATAACATAGCAGTACTTTAATAAATTTAAACTGATTTATAATTAGATAGTAAAATCTGTTTAGCCTGAAGCTCCAGTTAACGATTAATCAATTACTAAAGTATTTGTTGATGATTATTCCAATAATTGATTAATTGTGATTAAACCAATCAGATCTAAAGCAACGTTTCAGACAGGAAACAATCTGTGTTGGTGAAAACCAGAATCCAGCAGGTTGGGTGGATCAGTGATCGGCCAGGAACCTGGAATCGGTGCATCCTCAGTGATTTCTGCTTCATTTTTTATTATTTTGATGATGATTAAAAAATACAGAAAACTGCAAAAATAAAAAAAACAGATGCTTAAAATTTTTGTCCTTCATGTTTCTTAAGCTTACAAATTCACACACTTTCTGACATGGTTCTGCTACAGTTGTACCAGGGTTGGTTCTGAAGTGGTTCTGGGTGGATAGTTGGGCCAACATCTTGACTGAGTGATGAACCCCAGAGCATGATGCTGCCACCACCTTCCTAATATGAGTGTATTGTGTTTTGACCCATTCTGACCCAATGTTTTAACATAAATCTGAATAATGAATTCAGTTCTTGTTTCTGATCCCATCCTGACTAACCGCAGGCTTTGACTGGACCTCCGTTTGGCCCACGCCGCTGCGCCGCCTCCAGATGTTTGCTGCGGTGGCGCAGCAGCTGCTGCGAGTCGCCGCTTCCTTCCTGAAATGCACCTTGCAGCAAATCCTCTGATTCCACTCAGCGTCTGCAGATTTCATCAGGGATGAACTCTGACTTCCTCTGAGAACCCAACTCTGATCATAAAACCACATTCACCGACCCGAACCCGCCACACACACACACACACACACACACACACACGCCCACACACACACACACACACACACACACACACACGCACACAGGACCAAGCTCCTGATCCCGCTGAAAACATTTAGAGCGGCTCTCATGCGTTGCAGACATATTTTCCCACTGAATGTGTTGTCAGACTGGTGTGGAAAGGCTGTGATTTGTGTGTGTGTGTGTGTGTGTGTGTGTCTGTGCTGCAGACAGACACGAACAGGTGCAGAGTGTGTTAGAGTCGAAGGAATGCAGGGAGACGCAATAACAACCTGACTTCCCTTTCTCTCAGACATGGAAGCAGCAGCAGCAGCAGCATTCCCACAGTCAGCAGCAGCCAATCAGAGAGCAGAGAAAGTTTCACCTATTTTGTTTTATTTATGCTGATAAATGAGGAAAAACGCAACAATAAACTGATTGTAACCTTAAAAAAGTTTAGAGTTGAATATTTATATAAACCTGCCTAAGAAAACCAAAAAATTAAGTTTCAAGCCTTTAAAACGCATCAAGAAACAATTATATTTATATTTATAAGGTTTATAAGATATTTATTTTATAAGGTTTCTGCAGTTTTTACCAACTCTAATTTAAGACTTTTTAAGACCACAGAAATACATAAACTTCGTCCGGCCAACTGGCGATAAATTTGCACTTATTCATAAAAGTTCACTAAACAGAAAGCTAGCAACCCAGGCTATGCTAGCAGTGAGTTAGCCTGAAAAGCCAAATGAGAAAAACAAGACAAATTTCAGAACTGTAAAAAATGAATTTAAGGTCAGCTTAGTTTTTAAAATGAATTCAAGACTATGTACGACTTTAAGGATTCACAGAAATCCTGTTTTTCTTTTATTAGTCATGTTTATACTTTGATTTTAAATAGGGATGCACAAATAATTTGGCCCGATTTTCTTACTTTTGGGTGATCAGCGATCGGCCGATATTTATAGGTGAAACTGATTCTATTTACCTCCAGAAAGGTCTGAAAATGAACCTTTTGCTCTTCATAAAGTCACATATATGGACGCTCAACTAGCTTAGCAACATTTAGACAAACAACAAAAAAAATCTAACAAAATCCCAATGAGGCGTTTTTAAAGATCGACAATCGGCCAGAAGACTGCAATCAGTGCTGCCAATTTAGAAGAAAGTTTTTTTTTTGTTGCTGAGATTTGATAAAAATAATTTTCTAGAGAATATTCAACCCCCAAAAAATAAAAACCATTAAAGGAAACATCTGTGACTGATGATTAATCAGTTAATCGGATAAAAACAACCGGCACATCCTACTGATTTTCTATCCCACCACTTAAGCCTTTTTTTAATACAATATTAGAAATACATTAAAAGATACAAATAAATAATTCAATTAATACATGTTTAAAATAAGAAAATAAAAATGCAATAAAATCATTCTTTGACTGAATTTGAACCTGGTGAAGCTGAAACTGAAACTTGAGGAGTTTTGGATAAACCATATTTAAAACCAAGATGTTTTTAAATTAAACGTAAAACATATATCTATATATTGTGCAGTTTCTGGCTTAATTTTTGCTCTGAATATGTTGCATTTTTCAGAAAATTGCCTAATTAGAGCCAACTAAATTAGCTGACGATTATTCTAATTATCGATTAATCATGATTAAACCGATTAATCGTTTCAGCTGTAGATATCAGCCCCTCCTTTTTTATATGTTTGCCTTTATAAAATGACGAAATTATCATCAGAGAGCCGAGTTGCAGCCCAGATTAGGCCCAGTTTCTGAACCAGAACCGGTTCTGCCCGACAGGAGGGATGCATGACGGAGCTGGGAATCTTCACAGGAGACGAAGCATCGCAGTCTTCATCAAAGCCTGGCTCTGCGTCGCCCCGGGCCGAAGAAATTCAGCCACATTCCAGCTCAAACTGGTTCCTGATGGAGCTGAAAACACGCAGCGGCTGCAGAGTATCGCCATGGAAACATCGGCCCGGCGTTAGCGCCGCGGAGGGGAAGTATCGGTAAGAACGGAGCGTTTCGGACCGAACCGTCGAGGGAAACAGCAGAATGAAACGCTTGGAGTTGGACGGAGATGAAAAGACGGTAAACGGAAACAAAGGAGGGAAAGAAAAAACTGGAGGCTTTTAGTCGTTATGCAGCTTTTGATGCTTTTTCTGCCAGTTATTGTCTCCAAATGTGAGGAGCATCTGTTCAACCTCTCCGTCTCCACCTCTGCTCTCAGCGGGGAAGAGGAGCGAAAGCGAGGAGAAGAAGAAAAGCCTCGTATGATCCTGTCTTCAACATTTATTACTAAAACACAAACAGTTTCTGTTTGCACCGATTTCCAGTTTCGAAACGCAGATTCAAATTTAAACAAGTTCAGATTCGTGTTTTTGTTATAAATGACCAGAAAATGCAGATTATGACCAGACAAACGAAACATATTCATTATTATAGTCATAATAATTAAAATAAACAGCAGACATTTGGTTTTTAGGTAACATTTTTCCTGCAGTTTCCTAAAGTTTTTCTATGAGCAAAGGAAAAACGCAGAAGCATTTTCAGCCAGCTGACCAGCAGTGCAGCTCAATAAAATAGATCTGATTTATTTCTATTTATATTATTTTTCTGTTTCCGCCTGAAGCTGAAATTCAATCCTGTACATTTTCAAACTGTTCAAGGTCGTTTAGGGACCCTGAAGGTCGTTCATTGCTCTGATTCAGCAAAGGATTCTGGGATAAAAAGGAGGAGCTGCGTTGGTGGAAACGGAAACAAAACCAAACAGACGAGTCCAAACTTTTTGCTAAGTGGGGAAAAACTTGAATACTTGTTTTTAATTCGTTAAAAATGCTAAAATTTGGTTTTACTTGCTCAAAAAAAATTACAAACATAATATTTTAAGAAAACAAAGCAGCAAATGATTCCCTCTGATGATAAAAACAAAAACTCAGGATGCACCGATACCGATACCTGAGGTTTAGAATCGGCCGATAACGATCCGATACAGAAAATCAGCTAAACCGACTTAAAACGTTTTTAATTCTAAACTCAGACATAAATCTACTGAATTATGAATTAATTTGATAACTCTGCACCAGAACAGATCATATAAATTCACCAGCAGCTTCACAAACTTTGGTCAAACATGTAAAAACATTTAATTTGTTCAGTCGGTGCAGTTAGAAAAATAACAGCCAATAACAGAGAAACTAAAACTGAATAAAACACTTTGACTATGTTGGTCAAACATGCAAAATAAACTTCAATAAAAGTTTAAATGCTTCAGAAAATGCAATAATAATAAAGCTTGACATCGCTCAGAGCACGAAGCATAGAAACAGACTGAATAGATCCACAGATACTAACAAGATATTTTTTCTTCATCTAGATTTCTTCTCAGCAGCATCATCACCATACGGGTCAATCTCTCATGAAAAACTCTGGATTTATTCAGCCAAAGTTTAAAGATAAGCTGCAAACGTCCCTCAGGCAAAACCCTGGACACCCCCAGGGGTCCTGATCACATAAACGGGCCCCTCTGGGTCGTTTTCTGGACAGATTTCAGAGTTTCTTTAGATTCTGACGCCCGTCGTGAATCTAAAGCCCGACCCAATCAGACAGCGTGTCGTCCTTCCTCCTCCCCTCTCAGGCTGAACAGGATCATCTGAAGCAGATGTGCTGCAATGTGAGCCGTCACCAAACCGCTGCAAACACCCGGCTGCACCTGCCGCCTGCGCCGCCACGTTCTTCAGCGACTCTCAGCAGCCTGGTTCCACTTCCATCAAACTAATCGTCTGTAAAAACTATTTGTCCTAAAAGCCAAATAATCACTAGAAGCTGCTTTACAACCCAACACAAAAAACTCAATTTCTACCTGGACAAACACTAGCATATATAATACCACGACTGTCCAGTAGGGGGCGAAAGTTTCAGCCCTTCTGATTTATCAATAACTGATAAATTAACTGGACAGCAACGTTGTCCAAAACGTGGCCCGGGGGCCGTCTGTGGCCCTCTGCAGTATTTGTTTTCAAACCAGAACCTTCAGCTTCAACCTGAGTGAACTTTGGACCTTCAGTACAAATACTTTTACTCAACTGTTAGAGATGAACCTCAGATTAACAGACGTCATTTTAGATTAAGATATTCTGAAATGGAAAATATTTGGTGTAAAAATATTTCTTCTTCTCTTATCCACATATTTACTTTGATCTTAGTTTTACTGAAGATTTTACTGAACAAACTTGGGCAACAGCCATAAACTTTTAAACATTTAAAAAAAGTTCTGCTTTTGTTGTTGAGACATTTTGCTAAACCAAATAGTTAGAAAACTGTACTAATTTATTTAGCCAAATATTTAAAACTTAAAATAAATTTATATTTTCTACTTTGTTTGATGAAAATAATGTTGCTTTAAATCATAAAATTGATAAATGTGCAGTAAAGTTATTTAAAACTTTAATCTCTTCACTACTTAGTTTTCCATGTAAAATTCTGAAATTCAAAGCTGCAGCTTCGGCCATTTTGTACAAAGTTTTATGTCTTATATAAAGATTTAAAACGCCGATGACCAAATTGATAAAACATAAAATCTATTTTATGTTTTATTTAAGTTTTCTGTGAAAAAAAAAATCCATGATCTGATGCATAAAAATATGGAGAGAAATTAAGGAACAAAAGATGATGAACAGTAAAAATGTGTAAAACTTTTAACAGATTTTCCTGCTTCTGGGAAAATTACCTCACAGATTTTAAATATATAAATAAATACGTCACTTTGTAGGAAATTAAAAAGACAGTTAGGAGGTCAGCGCTTCGCGTTTTCATGAACAGAAATCGTTTGGTACGGAGCGCTGAATCCTGCCAAAACCCAGCGACATCTTGGATGTTGCTTATTGTCGTGACTCTGAATCTGTGAGCGTTTTCCCGTCTCCGTCCAGAGACCGACGTGGGAAAACGAATCAAACGGGCCGCAGACGATCCAAACCTCTCCGGTTCGGTGCTGGAGGAGCGGGAGGGGCGCGGGACGGGTTCTGCTTTTTAGATGGATTTTTATAGCGGAGAGCTGAGCCACGGCCTCTGAATCCTCTGAAGGTTAATTATGTTCCTGATTCAAAACACATGGAGGTGTGTGTGTGTTTGTGCGTGTGGGGGTGTGCATGCGTGTGTGTGTGTGTATGTGTGTGTGTGTGAAAGCGGAAGGAAATCCCACCCACCACCTCCAAGCAGAGGCCTTTATTCTACCAACCTGCAATTGCACTAATGTGAACCAGATGTGAGCTCAGTTTTGAGCATGGATGCCTAATTGAGTCCATATGACGAAATATGAAGGCAGAAAAAACAGAGCACAGAAAAATGATCTTTGGAATTATAGGTAATTTGATTGGATTTATTAACAGCTAAACCTCAGACTTCAGGTTGTTTTGCTACAGTAGAAGCTTTAATTTGCACCATGTAAACTCTTCCTGCAGATCTTTACATTATAACTCCTTATGTGTCACTTTTGATGCACGATTTCCAGCAACAACCTGAATAATAAACTTAATAATTTCCTCAAAAATCTGACATAGAGAACATAGTGCGGGTTAAGGAGCAAAGCAGAAATAATAAATTACGTTAAATGCCTGATGTATCAGTTATGATACAATAAAAAAACTAAAACAGCTTATATTTTGTTAATAAAACAATGAAAATGTAATAAAACATCTAATTATTATTCCTTCTATAAGGCTAAATGGTTCAAAAAGATAACTGGTGTGCACCGCTAATCTAAAATCTTTGTTGCACTTCAACGCTAAAACACGACATTAGCACAGTAGCTAGCATAAGCTAATGCTAAAGTGCTAGCGTCCTCATAATTCACGTGCTCTATAATCTGCTCTATATCTACTTCTCTACCGTTTTGTTTTGCTTCCACATGTTTCTAGTTTTAGTTATTGGGAAAAATAGAGAGGAAATGAAAGTGCTGTGCAAACAGTCTTCACCCACTTCAAAGAGCAGGAGAGTAAATGTGTAACCAGCTGAAGTATTTTTAACTGTCTAAAACCAAAACTTCAACACAGATGTTGAATTTTACTCAACTGAAAGCTTATATAACAACCAAGTAAATTAGCACTTTACTTGGCTGTTTTAACTTCATTAACTTGGGGAAGCTAAGAGAGCTAACTGTTTTCAAAGCTAGCAACAGCGCTAAATGAAAACTACCTCTGCTATTAGCTTATTGACTTCAAGATGATTTTCACTAACAGACGCTTAGACAGGAAATGAATCCGGCTTGGACAAAAGTTTTAAAAAGTCAAGACAATATACTGCCAAAATGTTCCAGTATATTTAATAGTTTTCTCCACCTGCATGGAGAAACATCCACCATCTATTGCTGCACACTGCTGGCCAGCTGGGAGAAAAGCAGCCTCTAGAATTTACAGAATTTGACCGTCTGTAAATATTTTCCATCACAAATGAGGTGGAAACAAAAAGAGAACCAGCCACCAGTTTTACTAGAGAAACTCTAAGATGAAGGTAAACAGTTATTATTTTCTCCACCTAAAGCATTTCAGTCTATGTACTAAAACCAAAATATCAGGAAATGCTACATGTTCATTATTCATTAAAGTCACATTTGGTTAAAAATGTTTAATTTGGTTTAAATATAAATAAATAAAAAATCTGATTTGGATCTAATTTCATTAAAAATAGGTGGTTAAAAAAAAAGAAGTCGGGTTTTGGTCGAATTTGGTATAAAAGTTGGATTTGGGTCCTTTTTGGCAAAGCAAATTAAATTTGAGTCACATTTGTAGTTGGTAAAAAAGTCAAATTTGGTTAAAAAAAAATTGGATTTGTGTTGACTTAGCCTGCTGTGTTAGCGTAGCCTTACACCCACATGAAAGGCAGGCTTGCAGATAAAAACTTAATTTTCTCTACTCTGCCTGGTGGATCCGTTTAAAGCCTCCATGTGTTTTAGAAAACCTGACCTACTTTGCTACAAGAGCAAAACGAAGACATGAAACGGTTTTAAAATGGGGCCCAGAAAAACTCTGGATCCGCCACTGCATCAAGCTGGTGGAGTGGAAAGTGTTCAAAACTCAACTTTAAAGATTCACAAAAATAAGCAGAGAGAGAGAGAGAGAGGGAGAGGG